>NC_134356.1:402227835-402257835 GCF_048569485.1 Anomaloglossus baeobatrachus | reverse complement strand
TTTTTTTGTTTGTTTTTTTTCTCTTGTGCAAACCTTCTCCCACAAAACACAAGGCGTAAGTCAGAGCTTTGCAATACAAACTACATACGTTATTACTAGGGATGATCGAATACATCAAATATTCGGGTACGTCCATATTGGCCGAATAGGTCGCCACTATTCGACTATTTGCCAATATTCGATGCGCAATGTAAGTCTATGGGAAACCCGAATAGTTGTTATTCAAGCTTCCCATAGACTTGCATTGCGCATCGAATATACGCATAGCGGCGACGTATTCGGCTTTGCGAATATCCGACGAATAGGTTGCCGCTATGCGAATATTCGATGCGCAATGCAAGTCTATGGGAAGCCCGAATAACAACTATTCGGGTTTCCCATAGACTTACATTGCGCATCGAATATTCGTATAGCGGCAACCTATTCGTGGGATATTCACAAAGCCGAGTATTTGTGATATTCGATCATCCCTAGTTATTACATACATTTTTATACCTGTTGCGACTGGTGTATTTACTCTGGCAATCCAGAATGGCTGGTGTAATGTTGATACTACGATTCGCATTCTAATATCTGGCAGGGAAGCTTTCCGAAGGGCTATGCAACTTTTTTTTTGCCATGGATTTTCAAAGTGAATACACCAGCATCATCAAGTCAATGTGATCTATTTACTAATGTATTATGAAATCTGATGATGACAATTTTTTTTTTTTAAGGAACTAAAAAGATACAAAGAGCAAAATAGGGTTTTACCAGATAGACGGCGAGTAGGATAAATGAAACGTACTCACCTGGTAAGGTTGTGGAAGCCACAACTCCTCTTAGCAGCGTATAATAATAAAGGGGTGGTTGCTGCAGCTCCACAGATTAGATCAATCATTCTCTGGAGGGAAAATGGAATTATAGCCGCGCTACCACCAATGCAAAATAATGTTGAGTAATTTTAGTATTTTATTTTAACAGGTCGACGCGTTTCTGGGAACAGGTCTCCTTCCTCAGGACCACACAAACAATATTGTTGATTTATGTGGTCCTGAGGAAGGGGACTTGTTCCCAGAAACGCGTCGACTTGTGAAAATAAAATACTAAAATTACTCAACATTATTTTGCATTGGTGGTAGCGCGGCTATAATTCCATTTTCCCTCCAGCGATTGATTATTTTTTTTTTAGTGAAGACTTTGACGTGATAGAACATTTTGAGGTGATCGGACTCTTCCATGTCAGATTACAATGGTGGTCTTTGTGTGTTTCCACTTGAGGTGTACATGTCTGAAATTATATGACTTGTCAGAAGGCTGTCCCAGTAAGTTTTGGTGGTTTTACAGGAGATATCTAAAAAATTAACCCTTGTCCATTTGAACCATAGATAATGCAGAACGTGTTTCCCATTTTTCAGCGTTTTACAGACATCACTGTCCCCATTGGGGCTCACAATCTAAATTCCTATCAGTATGTCTTTGTCGTGTGGGAGGAAACCAGAAAACCTAGCGGAAATCCAAGCAAACATGTGGAGAACACACAAACTCCATACAGATGTTGGCCTTGGTGGGATTTGAACCCAGGACCCCAGCAAAGCCAAAATGCTAACCACTGAGCCACCGTGCTGTGCCTGTTCAACATGATCAGTACTCTCCATGTAAGATTACATGCTGCAGAGAAGATGTGATGTCCTCTATTGTGACGGCTCCTTTAATTTTAGGATCGCCACCCTTGAGGTGACCCGTTTTGTGATCGGTACAATCTTGCGATCACGCGTGTTACACTGGGCCTTACAGGTGCTTCGGTTTTTCCCGATTTGTTTTTCTCGTTGGTTCTTTAACAGACCTCGCGCAGGTAAAAGCAGATGAAATGAGGACGATCTAGAGGGCACAAGAGTGATTACTTAGGTAGGAATTCTGGTGGAGAACGGAGAAAATAATCAGAGCCCAGCGCAGAATGCAGAGGCTGGTCTGCTGAATACAAATAAAGCATTGAGCATGCAGTTCTGCCTCAGAGAGCTGGCGCAGGGAGTAATGCTGTGATAAATGCACTGATAATTCCCAGCCCAGGAGTGCTATTGCAGACGTTTGAAGAAGGCTAAAAAGTGTCCGGTTAGTAGGAATTGCATTGCTTGGATGGGTTCATCAGAATTGACAATAACCCGTTCTGTGCCAGATAAGAGTGCAGCGCCAAACGTCTAACGTGGGTTTCTGAATCCCATTCACCCTACTTTGCTCTTAGAATGTATTGCTCAGATTTGCTGACATTTAATAAGTAGAGATGGGGGAATAGTAACTATTCGTGCTCGAATTATTTGTAGCGAATCCCAAAGTACTATTCCAGTATTCGCCACGAATAACGAACCTAATGCACGTCAATGGGGAAACGGAGCATACTGAATACCGGAATAGTACTCGAGAATAGTGTTGAGCGGACCCGGATCCGCAAAATCTGGATCTACACGGTTTGAAAGCCCGATCCGAGTCCGACCAGTACCCGGGATTCGGGGTGCACGATCCGGATCCGTGTTTTTTTGTTTTTTTTTTGTTTTTTTTTTTCCTCTCTCTCTCTCTCTCTCTCACTCACTCTCTTTCGTCCCGGATCCCCATTGATTTACATGGACGCAGATTCCGGATCGGATCCGGACTTCTGCGGCTTCCCGATCCGGACCCGGATTATGACCGATCCGCTCAACTCTACTCGAGAACCGTTATCCCAACACGAATAGTTACTATTTGTCCATCACTATTAACAAGTAAAATCTGCCAGAACTCAGGCGGTTCGAGCCAAAAGCCTTACATGAGATGCACTAGATACTTTGTCTCACTAAACAGTTTTAGGCTATGTGCACAAAGTGCGTTTTTCGCGCTGTTTTTGCGCTGTTTTCGGGTGCGTTTTTGAGCTCAAAACTGCATGACTTTGCTTCCCCAGCAAAGTCTGACTTTTCATTTTTGCTTTCCGCACATAACTTTTTTTTTTAGCTGCGTTTTTGAGCTAAAAAAAATTTAAAAAAATGGACATGTCAATTCTTTCCTGCGTTTTTCACCCATGTAATGCATTGGGAAAACACAGCCAAAAACGCACTGAAACGCGGTAAAAACGCATGCTTTTTTTACCAGTGCGTTTTTGCCGCGGGTTCATTTTTTGCGGCCAAAAACACCATCAAAACGCTGTGTGCGCACATAGCCTTATAGTGTCTAGTTAGCACACCCCAAATTATTTGCATCTGTGACTCTTTAAAAGACAATACAGCAATATCTTTACATGACCAGTCCTTCTCAATCACAGAGAATTCGACGATTGATTTAATATGCAAATTAGGCAAAAGAACCATCTGAAGATCTGAAGCCTTGGTCACTCCAGCTCTATTCCCTGCCTAGCACCGCCTCCTCTTGCTTGACTGACAGTCTCTATGCTGTGCGACGTCAGGCAAAAGAGTCATCAGTCAAGCTGTAGGAAGTGGCACTAGCCAGGCAATAGAGCTGGAGTGATAGCAGCTTCAAATCTATAAATGGCCTTTCAGCCTCCTCTGCATAGGCAATAGAGCTGGAGTGAGGGTATGTGCGCACTTTGCTTTTTACCTGCTTTTTACCTGCTTTTTTGCTGCTTTTTCTTCTGCGCTGTTTAATGCCAAAATGGATGTGTTCTTCTATTCAAGCAAAGTCTATGGGAATTTGGGTTTCTTGTTCACACTATGTTGTTCAAAATGCTGCCTTTTTGAGGCAGAACTTTGGTCA
Organism: Anomaloglossus baeobatrachus; assembly: GCF_048569485.1. Classification (NCBI taxonomy): domain Eukaryota; kingdom Metazoa; phylum Chordata; class Amphibia; order Anura; family Aromobatidae; genus Anomaloglossus; species Anomaloglossus baeobatrachus. Next base: position 402,254,118 of record NC_134356.1, on the reverse strand, counting down.
AAAACTCAGCTTTTCAAAGAAGCAACATGTCAATTGTTTTTGCCATTTGGGTTTTGCACTGCAAAGCTGAGTTTTTGACCAAAGTTCTGCCACAAAAAGGCAGCATTTTGAACAACATAGTGTGAACAAGAAACCCAAATTCCCATAGACTTTGCTTGAATAGAAGAACACATCCATTTTGGCATTAAACAGCGCAGAAGAAAAAGCAGCAAAAAAGCAGGTAAAAAGCAGGTAAAAAGCAACGTGCGCACATACCCTTATAGCGGTTTCAAATCTATAAATGGCCTTTCAGCCTCCTCTGCATAGGTAATAGAGCTGGAGTGATGGCAGCTTCAAATCTATAAATAACGAAAAAGATGAAATTTTATATCCGCTCACCACGTTGTAGTTCCCTTATGAAAGCACTGGTAAAAGTAAATTTTCTTGCTTTATTTCTTCAAATTAAAAACATGACGGGAAAAAAATTTCTTTACAGCATCCCCAAAATAAAAGCGTAAGCAAATGACGCGTTTCGAGCATCTATGTTTTTGATCACATTGAACGTTGTGTTGAAAAATAGAGACTTTGCAACACAATGTTCAATGTCATCAAGAACATATAGTTGTTCGAAAAAAATGTTTCACGGTCATGTTTTTAATTTGAAGAAATAAAGCAAGAAAATTAACTTTTACCAGATCTATAAATAGTCTTTCAGCCACATCTGCATAGGCAATAGAGCTGGAGTGACAGAGAATTCAGATCTAGAAATGGCCTTTCAGCCTCATCTGCATAGGCAATAGAGCTGAACAGAAGCTTCAGATCTAGAAATGGCCTTTCAGCTTCATCTGCATAGGCAATAGAGCTGAACAGAAGCTTCAGATCTATAAATGGCCTTTCAGCTTCATCTGCATAGGCAATAGAGCTGAACAGAAGCTTCAGATATATAAATGGCCTTTCAGCTTCATCTGCATAGGCAATAGAGCTGAAGTGACAGAAGCTTCAGATCTATAAATGGCCTTTCAGCTTCATCTGCATAGGCAATAGAGCTGAAGTGACAGAAGCTTCAGAGCTATAAATGGCCTTTCAGCCTCATCTGCATAGGCAATAGAGCTGAAGTGACAGAAGCTTCAGATCTATAAATGGCCTTTCAGCCTCATCTGCATAGGCAATAGAGCTGAACAGAAGCTTCAGATCTATAAATGGCCTTTCAGCTTCATCTACATAGGCAATAGAGCTGAACAGAAGCTTCAGATCTATAAATGGCCTTTCAGCTTCATCTGCATAGGCAATAGAGCTGAACAGAAGCTTCAGATCTATAAATGGCCTTTCAGCTTCATCTGCATAGGCAATAGAGCTGAACAGAAGCTTCAGATCTATAAATGGCCTTTCAGCCTCATCTGCATAGGCAATAGAGCTGAACAGAAGCTTCAGATCTATAAATGGCCTTTTAGCCTCATCTGCATAGGCAATAGAGCTGAAGTGACAGAGGCTTCAGATCTATAAATACCCTTTAAGCCTTATCTGAATATTAATTTAAACACGATTCCTTTTAGAAGCTAGAAACTGCCTTTCGTAAATCTTCTCCGATGTGTTTGATGCGCGGCCATAGTAGTTGAGGAGGTAATGTGGACTGTAATGAACCGGCTTTTTGTAGGAGTTTTTAAGGCTTTATTCACTCTTGTCAGTTTTTCTCATCAATCACGTAAGCCATCGGTATAGCACATGTACCATAAGAGCATAAATGCTAGGTAGCAGGACCTGTCAAATAAATAAAAAAAAAATAAAGTGTGCTCCCACCAGAAGTCCCCAGCCCCTCCATGTGCTGCCTTGCTCCCCGGCTGCCAGGCTTCGCGCAGCGCGGTCTCTAGAGCAGGCTATTATAATGTCTATTAATTCGGCAGGTTTAACAAGTTCCCATTTTTGTGCATGTGACCCCTGAGTCACTGGGAACAGGAGGTAGCTCCAGGCGATAGCTGGTTCCTAATAATAGGAGAAAAATGTCTTGGCTCTTATTTTTTTATAGCTTGTAATATTTGAAGGCTTCATCATCATTTGGGCTCCATCACCCTGTAAGAATTCATTCTGCAGGGGGTTTTCCTCTTGATTAGCAGGGGTCATTTCGAGCCCAGTATTAACAGAAGAGGTGGGATTTATTATATTGGTGTACGCAGTAGCAGGCTGCCATGGGCAATGCTATAATTTGGATTTTATGCACCAAGAAGACCTTTCCACCCCTCTTTACTAGGTTCACAATGTTGTTTGTAAAGTTATCAAAGGAGTTTATTAATCACGTAAATCCTGCTTTTGCTGATCTTGCAGCACGGACATAAGCAACCTCTATAAGATTTTATTTTTACGAGAGAAACTGCTTTTCTTTAATGTAACGGGGGAAGAAATTCTCATTTGCTTAATGTCCGTCTGTCTGTCCTGGCCGTCAGGAGTGCTTTATAGCGCTGGGATTACACTGATTACATGTTCATAAATGCACTCATTATACTGAATAATTGTGCTGTCCTCGATCGCTCATCCTGTAAGACGCCCCTTAGTGGTGGAAGCGGTGAACCGTCCACCATCATTTACTGCCTCCGGATTTATTATTTATTGAACTGCGTTCTAGAATCGGAATTGGCTCAATGGCCGCCAATTGGACCTCAGGCCTTTTACTGGAGTCTGCAGTCAGGGCCGCCACTAGGAATTTCAGGGCCCGATACTGGCAAAATTATGGGGCCCCCCTGAGCTCCACCCCGGCTCCGCCTCCACCTCGCAAACCTTCCACAGTCCGCCACCACTCTTGGAAAAACACATATATACATATTTATTTATTTATTTTTATATATATATATCTATATATAATATATAAAATTACCCACACACACAGTCATGGCCAAAAGTCTTGGCACCCTTGAAGTTGTTCTAGAAAATGAAGTATTTCCCTCAGAAAAGTAATAATACACCGTCTACATTGCCTGCCCCTCTCTATAATGCACCTTCTAGATCACCCCTCTCCATCACACATTACCTACACCGCCTCTTTCCATAATACACGCTCTACACCTCTCTGCTCAAAAATACACCCTCTACACCGCCCCGCTCCATAACACGATCTACACCGTCCCACTCCATAACACCCTCTACACCGCCCCGCTCCATAACACGATCTACACCGCCCCGCTCCATAACACGATCTACACCATCCCACTCCATTACACCCTCTACACCGCCCCGCTCCATAACACGATCTACACCGCCCCGCTCCATAACACCCTCTACACCGCTCCGCTCCACAAAACGTTCTACACCGCCCCGCTCCATAACGCCCTTCCACCACCCCCGGCAATTGTCCCACTCCTGTCTTCAGCTCACAGAGCGATTATCTGTCTCCTTAGGATAGATCACCAATGTCTGATTGGTCGGGGTCTGGCACCCCAGCCAATTGCCTGTTCTAAGTGCCGTGCCAGTGGTGGCCAGAAGTGCTCAGTTCCAGATCTGCTCCGTCTTCAGATAGTGGCAGCAGCCTACTATTGAAATCATAGCAAAAACTGTGGAAAGAAAGCGCACATAGGGTTTTAACCGATAGATATAGGTGCAGGGAATAGGACAGGTACTCACCTGCTTCAGTTGTGACAGGCACAACTCCTTGTCAGCATGGAATAAATGAATACAAAAGTGGTCAGCTGCAGCCCCGATGTTGCAACAAGATGGGGGAAGATCAAAAGAAATCGGGTTAAATGCTGTGCTAAAAACACAATCCAAAGATATATCGTGAATTCCTTTTCTTTATTTTCACAGGTCAAGGCGTTTCAAAGGCATCTCCACCTTCTTCATCAGGACAAAAGTCAGAAAGGACTGCTGTTCCTTTCTGACTTTTGTCCTGATGAAGAAGGTGGAGATGCCTTTGAAACGCGTTGACCTGTGAAAATAAAGAAAAGGAATTCACGATATATCTTTGGATTGTGTTTTTAGCACAGCATTTAACCCGATTTCTTTTGATCATCCCCCATACTATTGAAATCAATGAGGCGGATGTGCAGTACCTGGCCGCAGACACCATCAGAGGACGGAGCAGATCCAGAAATAAGCATTTCTGGCCACCTGCACCAATAGCAGCTGATCAGTTACTATTGCGCTCTCATAAGAAGCAATGCACAAGTGGGACCAAGGCCTAATGATGACACACAGTATAACAAATAAATATTTACATTCAGGTACCTTTATAGATGATGTTATCTCTAGTCATTTCTTTCTATTCTTCATCTTGTCCTGACGCCATGAAGACTTTTCACATTCACATCTCGTCTCTGGAGATGTCCATCTTCTCCGGTTTTCTGGAGCACATCCCAACACACTGCCCCTAAAAATAGCAAAATGATTATAATACACCTATTTAAAAATATCTGCCCTACACTGTGCCCCAGAATAAATAATGGCCCCTCTTATTATGTTCTCTGCACAAAATATGACCCACACTGTCCCTCTTATGGTACATGCCCTCCACACTGCCCTCTCCTTTCCATACAGAGCATACTCTTCACACTATCCTCTAACACTGTGTTCCCTTATACTGCCCAGTCTTTATACTGTGCCCTCATCACACTCCCCCTCCTTGCTATGACCTCACACTGTCCTCCCATTCTGCCCCTTCTCCATACCACACCCCTCCACTACCCAGTCTCTATTCTGTGCCCCCTCATAATCTTCTCATCCCTTACTGTCTCCGCACTACCTCCTGTGTGTCCATATACTTTTGCCACTCACTCCCCATCCTGCCCACTTGCTCATCATACTATGTCACTTTTTATTATGTGTCTTCAAAATTTATTTCCAGTTCGCTCCACATCCTCTCTCCCCATGCATCACCCCTCATCCTCTGTCCCCCCATGAATCACCCCTCATCCTCTGTCCCCCCATGCATCACCCCTCATCCTCTCCCCCCACGCACCACCCCTCATCCTCTCTCCCCTCATGCACCACCCCTCACTCTCTCTCCCCATGCATGACCCCTTATCCTCTCTCTCCACCCATACTGTGTCCAAAGAAATTTTTCCCTCCCCATCCTCTCTTCCGTCCATACTCTGTCCACAGATAGTATGGTGGAGAGAGGGACCTGTTTCCATAGATACCCCCTTCTCACCCCATACTGTTTCTCATCCGTGTCTTCAGCTCCACTGGAGCACTTTTCAGCGTCCTCTGCAGCCTCCGCGCTGCGGCCCTGAATTCCGGGTCAGCAGTGTGATCAGCTGACCTGGTCACATGACAGCCGTCGCTCTGACCCGGAAGTCAGCGCCAGCGTTAATCAATTGTCCTCGCGGCTGACTGACAAACACAAGGACAATTGAGCAGTGGGAGCCACGAGCTGCAGATTCTATGAGTGCAGCTGTCAGCGCACGCATAGAATCTGCAGCCGCGCTCAGAGAATAACCGGCTCCCACTACAGGGCGGCAACCGCAGCCCCCGGGGAGACAGCGCCCCCCCCCTCACAGTTGCGCCCGGGGTAGATGCAGTGCCAGCCCCCCCCCCAGATACCGGGCACACCCGGTATCTCCAGCACACGTGGCTAATTTGCATGCGATGCGGATTAGCCACGTGTATAGTGGCAAAAGAACACTGCCGGTTCCTCTGCTGCGGCTTTGACTAGGGGGGGCCCGGTGAAGAGGGGGGAGGGCCCAGCTAGCCCAGGGCTTAATAAAGCGAAGTAATTGTCCCTGGCTCAGCCGGGCTTCCTCTCTTCACCGGGCCCCCTACACCAATCTCACTAGTAATGCCCTGATGGCGGCCCTGTCTGCCATGCTCTCTGTCAGATATGCTATCAGTTTCCTAGCTCCTAAATCATGATGTGCCCAGGCGAATGGTGACGAGTGTAGTGGAAGTGCAATGTACAGTGGGTATGGAAAGTATTCAGACCCTTTTATATTTTTCACTCTTTGTGTCATTGCAGCCATTTGGTAAATTCAAAAAAGTTCATTTTTTTTTCATTAATGTACACTCTGCACCCCATCTTGTCAGAAAACCCCCCAGAAATGTAGAAATGTTTGCAAATTTATTAAACAAGAAAAACTGAATTATCATATGGTCATAAGTATTCAGACACTTTGCTCAGTATTGAGTATAAGCACCTTTTCAGCTAGTAAAGCCATGAGTCATCTTGGGAATGATGCAACAAGTTTTTCACACCTGAATTTGGGGATCCTCTGCCATTCTTCCTTGCAGATCCTCTCCAGTTCCATTAGTTTGGATGGAGAATGTTGGTGGACAGCCATTTTCAGGTCTCTCCAGAGATGCTCAATTGGGTTTAGGTCAAGGCTCTGGCTGGGCCAGTCAAGAATGGTCACAGTTGTTCTGAAGCCACTCCTTTGTTATTTTAGCTGTGTGCTTAGGGTCATGGTCTTGTTGGAAGGTGAACCTTCGGCCAAGTCTGAGGTCCAGACCACTCTGGAAGAGGTTTTTTTCCAGGATATCTCTGTCCTTGGCCGCATTCATCTTTTCTTCAATTGCAACCAGTTGTCCTGTCCCTGCAGCTGAAAAACACCCCCATAGCATGATGCTGCCCCCACCATGTTTCACTGTTGGGGTTGTATTGGGCAGGTGATGAGCAGTGCCTGGTTTGCTCTACACATACCGCTTAGAATTATCACCAAACAGTTGTCTTTGTCTCATCAGACCAGAGAATCTTATTTCTCATAGTCCTGGAGTCCTTCATGTGTTTTTTTTTTTTTTTTTTGGGGCTTTCATATGTCTGCACTGAGGAGAGGCTTCCAATTTTGCCACTCTGCCATAAAGGCCCGACTGGTGGAGGGCTGCAGTGATAGTTGACTTTGTGGAACTTTCTCCCACCTCCCTACTGCATCTCTAGAGCTCAGCCACAGTGATCTTGGGGTTCTTCTTTACTTCTCTCATCAAGGCTCTTCTCCCACAATTGCTCAGTTTGGCTGGACGTCCAGATATAGGAAGAATTCTGGTGGTGCCAATCTTCCTCCATTTAAGGATTATGAAAGCTTGAGTACTGCAGAAATTCTTTTGTAACCTTGGCCAGATCTGTGCCTTGCCACAATTGTCTCTGAGCTCCTTGGGCAGTTTCTTTGACCTCATGATTCTCATTTGGACTGTCATGCACTGTGAGGTCTTATATAGACAGGTGTGTGCCTTTCCAAATCAAGTCCTACCAGTTTAATTAAACACAGCTGGACTCCAATGAAGGAGTAGAACCATCTCAAGGAGGACCACAAGGAAATGGACAGCATGTGACTTAAATATGTGTCTGAGCAAAATGTCTGAATACTTATGACCATGTTATATTTCAGTTTTTCTTCTTTAATAAATTTTCAAAAATGTCTACATTTTCTGTTTTTTTCTGACAAGATGGGGTGCAGAGTGTATATTAATGAGAAAAAAAATGAACTTTTTTGAATTTATTAAATGGCTGCAATGAAAAATTTAAAGGGGTCTGAATACTTTCCGTACCCACTGTATTCTGTGAATGCACACCTCAGGGCATTTATCTCCTTATAGTCACCCTGCCGGGAAGTCATTGTATTGTTGGGCGAGTAGTATTACTCAGGGACAGCCTCCAAGACATACTGAGCTAGAATACAGAAACTTTTATCTTTCCATGATGCTATACGGTGTTATTGAACGCAGATTTCCATTCTATAGAGCACTTGGTATAATGCCATATATATAATGATTCTGTATGGCATTGTGTTTTAGAGAAAGTCTTCACTAAAAGCCATGCTAAATTAGCCATAATATACCATCAAATGGGTATTTGTGTAGTGTGTTAGGTATTCACAGGTAAAGCATGGCACAGCCTCGTAGCTAAGGGTATGTGCGCACGTTGCTTTTTACCTGCTTTTTACCTGCTTTTTTGCTGCTTTTTCTTCTGCGCTGTTTAATGCCAAAATGGATGTGTTCTTCTATTCAAGCAAAGTCTATGGGAATTTGGGTTTCTTGTTCACACTATGTTGTTCAAAATGCTGCCTTTTTGTGGCAGAACTTTGGTCAAAAACTCAGCTTTGCAGTGCAAAACCCAAATGGCAAAAACAATTGACATGTTGCTTCTTTGAAAAGCTGAGTTTTTGACCAAAGTTCTGCCACAAAAAGGCAGCATTTTGAACAACATAGTGTGAACAAGAAACCCAAATTCCCATAGACTTTGCTTGAATAGAAGAACACATCCATTTTGGCATTAAACAGCGCAGAAGAAAAAGCAGCAAAAAAGCAGGTAAAAAGCAGGTAAAAAGCAACGTGCGCACATACCCTTACTTGTGCCATCTTACAGCTTCTTCGAGATCATTGAAGCTTGGTGATCTGTGGATTCTATGGAGCCATGATATAGCAATGTATGGGACTCTAGCTCGATGTGATATCGGAGGCATTCCCAGGTCAGGAGTGAGATCAGTCGCCTAAATTTGCTAATTTCATCCGCTCCCCTCCCCGGTTAGTAGGCAGCATTCTAGAGGTCTTTGAATCCTTACCTGTGAGGTTTCCATTTGCCCCGATGTATAAAGGATAATCTTTTTAGAAGAAGCTGTATCCATAAAATGTGGGTTCAAAAATGACTGAAAGCTGAAACTCTATATGTATTCTCCCCAGGTTGCAGGAGAAAGTGTGTGTCTGTACATGCAGATAAGAAACCTGCAGGGACAATAAACCAATTAAACTATCTTTATTGATTGATTGCCAGGGATCCTCTCTGGAGCATCCATCTTCCCGTTGTGCTTAATGTGTCACCTTCACCCAACAGACCAGTGGCAGCTTACATCAACCTTGCCCCTATTTTATTTTATGACGTTCCTCTGTCTTCATTACTCTGGTGTCGGTGTAAACCACTCCATATTCCCTGTATTTACCCTGCTGTTATTTTACTGCAATACAACACGGAAAGCTTTGTGTTTTAACTCCATTTTTTTGATGCGGTAAGAGTACAGCCAGTATGACAGTCTGACTAGACAAAAAAAATACACAAGTTTAAAAAAAAAAAAACAAAAAAAAACTAAAGGCTTAAATCAGCCCTTTGGCTATGTATGCACGCTGCATCTTTGTGGTGACTACAAAGATGCATGTTTTTGGCCCCCGTAAAACACACCTGCGGCAACAGCAGTACATCTGAAGCTCACAGAGTGCCATAGAACATGACTGCCCGCTGTGAGCTCTACGGAGCAATGAAGTGAGCTGCGCGATCAGCGATGACGTCACTCAGGTGAGTTGTGATCACAGGTGGAGGACTCCTGCTGTGGCCACTGCTAACTTGAGTGACGTCACCGCTGATCGTGCGGCTCACTTCAGACGCTGCATGGAGCGCACAGCAGGCAGTTCTGAATGTTTTATGGCGCTCACTGTGAGCTTCAGATTTGGAATGTTGGAAGCTTTGTGGGACCTCGTGTGGCTTGCATTGGCCTGCAGGGGTGTTTTTGAAGAGGTGAAAGAGGGTGCTTTTTTGTTCTTTATTTCAAATAAAGGATTTTTTCTGTGTTTGTTTATTTTCACTTACAGATTAGTGATGGGAGTGTCTCATAGATGCCTGCCATTACTAATCCAGGACTTAGTGGCTGCTGTGGGCTGCCATTAACTTCCTCATTTACCCCAATTGCCACTGCACCAGGACAATCGGGAAGAGCCGGGTAAAGTGCCCGGAGTGTCTCATCTAATAGATGCGGTAATTCTGGATGGCTGCTGGCTGATATTTTTAGGCTGGTGGGCGCCCAGTAACCATGGCTATCCCCAGCCTGAGAATACCAGCTCCCAGCTGTCAGGCTTTATCTGTGTTGGTATCATAATATGGGGGACTCCTACGCCAATAGTTTTATTTATTTTACCATACAATATAGATCCACTCACAGGCATCTGTAATTGGAAGCCTCAGACATGCTGTCACTCATTGTGGTGGCTTGTCTGACTGCAACCAATCACAAACACCAGTGGGCTGGGCAATCAGTGAATATGTATGAGCTTAATGAGTGGCCTGGGAAGAAGAAGAATGAAAGTCTGCGGGAGCAGTGTACAGCCACGCCAGTGACTCAGTAAGTGTGAAGCTCTTGCTCCTACTTCTCTGCGCCGAATTCTAGTTCGCATAGACTTTATATGAGGACGGGCATCTGGACAGATACCAGGGATCAATCCTCGCCAACCCCGAGTCAACGTGGGATTGATCCGCCAGTCCTCTAAAACGCAGTGGCAAAATGCAAAAAGAATTGACATGCTGCATCTTTGTGGTCACCACAAAGACCTAACTTAAAAAAACTGCATTGTGTGCACAGAAAAAATCTCAGACATTGTTGAGCAAGGAAATGCATGCAGTTTTGGTACCAAAACAGCATCGAAAAATGGGCCAAAAACGCAGTGTGCGCACATATTCATAGGCTGCATCCACAGGTCTGTGTGACACGTCTGTGTGCATTCTTTTTTTTTTTTTTTTTTTTTTTTTTTATACACGGACAGCGCAATGATGCATAGTTTCACTGTTCCAAAAACTGATCCGTGAGTATGTTCCTTACTCATCTGTTTTGTGGATCACTCTCACCCATCACTGAGTAATGTTCAGACCATTGTAATTCCTTCAGTTTTTTAAAAAAAATGCAAGAAAATGAATGCAACACAGAAACTATGTCTATTTTACATGTCTGTGTGAATGTCTTACAGCCAGGCATTTCTGCAGTATAAAGCATGACAATGACATTTCTTCATGGTATATAGTCTGGAATACTTCTATGATGCTTCCCAACATAATTGTCACCATAAAGTCTGTGGATACGATTACAGGTGCCTGTAATGGCCAGTATCTGCACTGGTGGAGGGTCTGTGAATGCCAGATAAAATTTCAAGGGAGATGTCGTCATTGGATCATCATTGAAAGATTCTTATCTAGGAAGGTTGTGTGTGGAGTCATGGGGCGGCTCATATGGCAGATATGGGCCTGGTTATCATTGGAGTGGCCGCATGAAACTTTGTCTGAAGGCGCAATTGTCGGTGGCGAATTACCCTTTGTTATTAGCTTAAGTCTAAAGGTGGTGTCACACACAGCGACAACGACGTCACTGCTACGTCACCATTTTCTGTGACGTTGCAGCGACGTCCCGTCGCTGTCGCTGTGTGTGACATCCAGCAACTAGCTGGCCCCTGCTGTGAGGTCGCCGCTCGTTGCTGAATGTCCTGCTTCATTTTTTGGTCGTCACTCTCCCGCTGTGACGCACACATTGCTGTGTGTGACAGCGAGAGAGCGACGAAATGAAGCGAGCAGGGAGCAGGAGCCGGCATCTGGCAGCTGCGGTAAGCTGTAACCAAGGTAAACATCGGGTAACCAAGGTGGTTACCCGATATTTACCTTCGTTACCAGCCTCCGCCGCTCTCACGCTGCCAGCGCCGACTCCTGCTCTCTGCACATGTAGCTGCAGTACACATTGTGTAATTAACCCAATGTGTACTGTAGCTAGGAGAGCAGGGAGCCAGCGCTCAGTGTGCGCGGCTCCCTGCTCTCTGCACATGTAGCTGCAGTACACATCGTGTAATTAACCCGATGTGTACTGTAGCTAGGAGAGCAGGGAGCCAGCGCTCAGTGTGCGCGGCTCCCTGCTCTCTGCACATGTAGCTGCAGTACACATCGTGTAATTAACCCGATGTGTACTGTAGCTAGGAGAGCAGGGAGCCAGCGCTCAGTGTGCGCGGCTCCCTGCTCTCTGCACATGTAGCTGCAGTACACATCGTGTAATTAACCCGATGTGTCCTGTAGCTAGGAGAGCAGGGAGCCAGCGCTAAGCAGTGTGCGCGGCTCCCTGCTCTGTGCACATTTAGCTGCAGTACACATCGTGTAATTAACCCGATGTGTACTGTAGCTAGGAGAGCAGGGAGCCAGCGCTCAGTGTGCGCGGCTCCCTGCTCTCTGCACATGTTGCAGCACAGCGACGCGTGTCGTTATGATCGCTGCTTCGGCTGCTGTGTTTGACAGCTAAGCAGCGATCATAACAGCGACTTACAAGGTCGCTGTTACGACACAGAAAATGGTGACGTAACAGCGACGTCGTTGTAGCTGTTGTTTAGTGTGAACCCAGCTTAAGTTGTGATATTTGATTTCTTTGTTAATCCCTATCCTTAGATGTTGCCATTCACTAAAACAAAAATGAAGAATTCCTTTATGAGCCATTACCAAAAAGTGTAGCTGAAAACAATAATAAAAATGGGTAAATTTACCTTTTATGTCTTTTGCCTGCAGTATAAAACAAAAGTAAACTCCAACTGACCCTCCCCAACACTTTAAGAGTGTAAAGGAAAAGACCTCTTCAACAGCATTTTTTTTTTCTTTCTATTTGGTTAAAAATATTTTTTTGTAATTGGGTTTTATTAATTTTGCCTTCCATAACTTTTGTCTTAGGCCTAAGACACACGACATGAAAATCGGAGTAAGTGCAATGTGCTAAAACATCGCATTCCCCTCGGACCAATATTAGCCTATGTGTCGGCACACATGAGCAATTATTTTCTCGGCCCCAATCGGACCAAAAAAACAATTGCAGCATGCTGCGGGTGTAACTCTTTCTCTCGCACCCATTCAAGTCTGGGGTGAGAGAAAGATCGCACTGCACTCGCAGTACATCGGTGTAATGCAAGTGCAGAGTGAGAATGGCAATAGCCGGCTACGGAAGAGAGAGGGAGATAAATCCCTCACTCTCCTCCTCAGCGCCGGCCCGCGCCCTCCTCAGCGCCGGCCCGCCCACCCGCAGCTGAGGTCCGATCGCATGAGCGGACCTCAGTCGCAATGACACTCGCATGACACTCTGCTCCTGCTGTGCTGCCAGCGCGAGCCGAGTGTCATGTGAGGATCGCAGTAGATCCCAGTGTGGCCCCGGCCTTACACGGTCTATTGTTGACTGCAGAACGAGGTAACAAAGATTCTGTCAGTGAGATCGTAGTGATAAAGTGTATAGGTGGAGCTTAGAAGAAGCAAGAGTTCTAAAGTCTCCTGATTGATTTACAGTTAACTCATTCTGCAGACAGAAGTAGACCATGCAACACAAAAACCCTGATACATTAAGGCTGGCATGGTGCAGTCAGAGGTGCCTGATTAATTAGGACTTGCACGCCACTTAATAAGTCAGGCGACTCTTCTGTCCTCCCCAGAAATCTTACTCCAGTCGCCGGGGACTAGAGTGAGGTTTTTGGCCTAAGGAATCATGAATTAAACGGCCTTGTTTTGCTACGTCCTCGTCCCGTCACATTTTGACAGAGTTGGCCAGGACTGGCAAGAAAATGCCAAAAGTTCCTAGATGTTTGTACAACTGTGTTTTGGGCAAAACAATGTGCAACTTTTAAAGGCTATGTATTTTGGTGTAGACCCTTTGAGGAATTAGGGCCAATGGCTCTAAAAGGCAAGTTATGAAAAAATAAATAAATTATGGAAACCCAACAGTGAGTAAGATTTTTAGTCCAAAATACATGCACTGAGATAAAACGAATTGTTCCAAAGTGTGTATATTTTTTGGTACAAAACTAAGAAGCCATCAATCGTCTATATTTCTATAACTCTACTTTGTACTCGCAATCGCAGGTACACTTGTGATTTGTCTGGAGGAAGGAGGCACAGCCTGCGAAACGCGTAATAAAATCACTTTCAGTAATTTCTGTCTGATCCATGTCCCTGGCAGCGCGGTGTTAACCCCTTCACTTATTCATCCACAGTTACACTCACAATCTAAAAATTCAAGAAAGGTAAAAAATGTTCTTTGGAAATCTTTCCTTCTTGATGCTGATCCGCATCGTCTAGCGTTTCCGTGTACAATCCCTAGTAAGATCCATGCAGAGGCCTTAGAAGATGTTAATGAGCAGTACAGACGGGGAGAACATTGCAGTGTGAACTCATCCGCACCGGAAATATTTTAGGAAGAAATCCATATGAAATCTTCATCAGACCTCACAGAAAACGGCCGGGGGCGAGTGACTACAAAATGCTCCCTGCATTAGTGAGGAGCTATAAATGTGGATATTATTCCCGGTATTTATATGGGGAATGATCTGCATGGTGGGAAGGTTCAGATAGGTGAACTGTCTGCACACTGTAAGTATCTAGTGGTTAGTAGGTTGTTATTATTTTACTGTCTTCGATTTCTGACGGTATAATTCGGGATTATTACATAAAAGTTAATAGCAGACGGATGTGTACAAGCCGGAGAGCTTCAGACGCGAGTTCTCCACACTCTCAGATCTCTGGTCAGATGTTTGTGCTCCTTTCATTCTTTGTGCTTTGCCCTCATAGCTGCTCCTTTCTTCCATTCATCACCCCCCTTCCTGTGACACTCCTTTCTTCCCTGTGTTACATGGGGGTACATGCAGGCCCTTTTCCTCTCTGAGGAATACATGTCTACGCTGCCGCCACCCCCTGCTCCACAGTTTTCTAAAGAGTCCAGTTGCGGAGACTAAACAGTCTCCCACATCCTCTATGTCAAACTGAGTAAAAGGCTTCCACATCACACGGATCTGTTATTAGCTGGGCACCTCGGACTGGGGTCTCCCCAAAGTGTAATAGTTTTCTTCTGTCCCTTCCATCCATCAGGGCACATGTGCTTCTATACAAAACAGAGCTGGGTGGATCTGTTATTTCATTAAGCCTTTTCTATATTGATCATTTTGTTGTTGATCCTATACATGTACAAGCTTTGTTTCTACCTTTTCTGTATTGTTAGTGGACTTTTTATCTTTTGTGATTTCTCTATTCATTTTACTGTACCTCAGGGTGATGTTACACAGTGCGGGTCCACAAATATTTCATACGGTGATCACTACTATCTTATCATGGTGGACTTTTTGTGAGGAATTTAGTATCTTATTGAAACTCTTAAGCTGGGTTCACACATAGCGACAACGACGTCGCTGTTACATCACCATTTTCTGTGACGCAACAGCGACCTTGTAAGTCGTTGTTATGATCGCTGCTTAGCTGTCAAACACAGCGACGCAGCAGCGATCATAACGACACGCGTAGCTGTGCTATATGTGCAGAGAGCCGCGCACACTGCTTAGCGCTGGCTCCCTGCACTCCTAGCTACAGTACTCATCGGGTTAATTACCCAATGTGTACTGCAGCTACATGTGCACAGAGCAGGAGCCGGCACTGGTAGCGAGAGCGGCGGACGCTGGTAACGAAGGTAAATATCGGGTAACCAGGGAAAGGTCTTCCCGTGGTTACCCGATGTTTACCCTGGTTACAGCTTACTGCAGCTGCCAGACGCCGGCTCCTGCTCCCTGCTCGCTTCATTTCGTCGCTCTCTCGCTCACACACAGCGATGTGTGCGTCACAGCGGGAGAGCGACGACCAAAAAATGAAGCTGGACATTCAGCAACGACCGGCGACCTCACAGCAGGGGCCAGGTCGTTGCTGGATGTCACACACAGCGACGGGACATCGCTGCAACGTCACAGAAAATGGTGACGTAGCAGCGACGTCGTTGTCGTCGTCGCTGTGTGTGACACCACCCTTACTTAGCTCAAAAGTTAAATCCAAAGGATAGAAGCCTCATCTGCTAATGAAATACCAATTCTGACAGTGAACAGGATGAATTGACCCTGCTAATGAAATCCCCCCACACAGATTAGATAGCTGTCAGATGAACGATCTCCCCTGATTTGCCCCTTAGGCTCCATTCACACTGCGTTTGGCCTTACGTTTAGTGGTCCCATCGGGGCATCCGTCCGAACCACCCCTCGCCCACCCCGCAAAGCATGTTTCGGACGCATACGCCGGCAGGGCCATTGACTGTAATGGAGCACACTATGTTAGAGTGTGCTCTGTTTTATACCGTTTTTGCACATATACGTTTTCTGCAGGTGGACACCCGAACATAGTTGACCTGCAGAAAACGTATATGTACGAAAATGGTACAAAACCGAGCACACGCTAACGTAGTGTGCTCCATTACAGTCAACGGCCCATGATTTGCGGGGTGGAGGAGGGGTGGTTCGGACGGATTCCCCGATGGATCCTGTGAACGTAAGGCAAAACACAGTGTGAAGAGCCTTACACACAAGCTCGTTGTTCTACTGTGAACCTGTGTCCTCGGAGAGAGCCACTGCCAGGCTCATGGCAGAGGCTTATCTCCTAGGAGAACCAAAGAATCGGAATTTGGAAATGCAGCAAACTGGATCCTTCCCTCCCCCAAAATCATTTTGTCAGGAGAGAGTTGGAAGGCCCCCACACTAAATTAGGCTGTTAGCCAATTGCTGCAATAATGCGGATGAAGATCTTAAAGGACCTCTGGTTTACACAGATGATGTATGAGTCGGCAGGTCACGTGGAGGAGAACTGAAGCGATATTGGAAATATCAGAAGACTGCGACTGGTAAGTATTTGTATGCAGAGTGTATTCATATTATGGACAGTGGAAAAATAAAGAGAAACTTGGGCACTACTCACACAAGTTTTCCGGATCAGTCTGGAAGAAAAACTCCTGACAATTGGAATCAAGGTGCTCCACTTAGTTGAGTTGTAGTAATGTCCATGAAAAAAGAAAAAAAAAAACCTTAACCCTCTTCATCTATAAAAGTCCAAAAATGTATTGAGAAATGTTTCCAACGTGGGTATTAGCAGAACATATTAAAACTACGGCCGTTTGGTGTAATAACACACTTCATTGGGTCCCATCTCGGAGGTCGGACCCATTGAAGCGTGTTGTTGCTTGACACAGCCGTAGTCCTATTACGCTCTGCTTCCTCCCACATGTTTTAAACATTTCTTGACTGTTATGGATGAAAAGTGCCACATGTCTTTTATGATGGGTAGTCATATTATTTATTGCTACCCGATTGGACAATAGAAAAAAAACACCAAGTGCTCCTTTTAAGCACCATCTTAAAATGGTCATGAATTTCTAGTTGGTGAAGTGTCTTGATAGTTGGCCAATGTTCATGAAGAACGCCGATATTTTAGTTCTTCTATAATGCCATAAGGTTGTTGAAGTAGCATTTCTTTTTTCTTCTGGCAGTGTCATTGACCTCAGATTCCCATCAGGCCGTCACTGTATTTCCTCTCAAACCACACACCATTTGTCAATGGCTTGAAGACCCTTACTGCTTGGAGTGGCCTTGATGGGTCTATGTGACTGCAAGTTTAGGTTTTGTGTGTTGTGTACCCTGGAACGACGTCTCCTTTCGTGTGTTGTTATATGTGCGTTCCACATGTTACCGTACTGACGTTTCTTCTCCTTTTTTTTGGCACGGACTTGTCTTATGATGGGCTGTCTGATATATTAGTTTGGGCCCATGCCTCTGGACGATCACAGTATGTCATAGTAGCCGCGTTCCATTATGGCCTGGAGCTGAGACCTTTAGTGACTAAATACATAGCCACTTCTGTCCTCTGTAACTTATATTTTCACAGCTACTGTACTAAATGGAGGAATGTTTAATCCATAGATTCTTATTTTTGTCATCTGATAAAGCTTTCCAGACGTCTTGTGATGAACCGATGACCCGGCTAGTCCAACATCTACCAGGCCTTAAGGAGCTCGGAACGATGAGAATAAAATGCTTAAAAATATATCAAGGATTGCTGTAATCTGACTTTTCATGTTTGGCTAATCAGCCCGTCTATCCCATGTAGAGATGTGTTTGGTTATATTTTACTTATCAGCAGAGATTTTATTGCATTGGGGAGTGCGCCGTTGCCTTCAAACCCTCATTGTATTTTTTTTTTCTGTGTGTAATATTACCCTAAGCTCCTCTCTTATCAGTCCAGTGATATAACTGATAAATGATTGAACCGTTAGCTGTGTCACCCACAAAGCATCTATCTGATTGCATTGATTTCTTGTGTGGTTCGAGTAATGAAATGGAAAACAGCCCGGCTTTCAACTCTCCCCAGTGGGCTAATTCATTTCCTTCAAGAGCAAAGCTTGGCTACATTAAGTGCATGTGTATTTATATTCATTATAAAGGACTGGTTAACCCCTTCAGCACTGATTTATCATATGGACACCAGACTGCCAAAAATTCTCAACCCCGTAGATTGACCTGCTCCGACCATAATTGATGGGAAATTTATAAAGGTCCTTATTTAAGTCTCTTAACCTCTTCGTCAATTGAGAAGTATGGCATTTTAATTCCATGATTGAGATCTGTACGTTTCCAAACGTAAGGCCACCGTTTTCTTCTGCGGCAGAACGATAACCTTGCCCCACTTTTGGTTTATCAGGCGGAAATTCGTACCACGCTACTTTTTTTTAAATACTAATCTGAAATATGAGCAGATGAGCGATAAGTGTGGAAGCCGGTGCACGACATGCTCATATATTATACTATCGGATATATCTTACATTCTTATGATGCAATTGTGCGTTGTGTACTTTCTTCATTTAGGACAAAAGGGTGAAAGTTTAAATCTGTAATTTTTCCTCTAATAAAAATAAGATCTGGTGAAGCAACCTTGTAGAAAACCCATTTTATTGCGATTCCTATCTGTTTTCATCTTGAAGTAGAAAGTCATTTTCTCAGCCCTCCCTCCGATGTTTACTTAATTTTTTTTTTTTTAATATGAAAGATTCAATGAATGGCCAGAGGGCTAATTTTATAATAAATTGTATTCATTCCTCAGGTGTAGTTGGTGTTTATTAATATATTCTGCTATTGAGTTAAAGTTCACCTTACAGATTCATTAGTATATCCTTTCCTGTACATGGGTATTTAGCTGAGGAAACATGAGGAAAGCCAAATTACTGAAAATTGTATAGATGATTGAATCTTTTGAAATTTAGACTTTTCAGGTGCCTGCATTTATCCCCCAAAATTATTTCTCCCCAAATCGCAATACAGCAAAGCCTCCAATGGCCATGAAAAGACATATGTAACTCTCAGAAGTCTCCTAGGACTGTATACATCATATTTAAAGCTTAACACAAACACATCCTTAGTAATACATGTCCGGTACCTCACCAGAGAAACTGATGGTAACCTATAGCTATTTAATAACAGCGGTGCATAGACTTTTTATATTATTTTTAGAACATTTTAAAAACAATGTTTTGTGATCACAGTCTGTTCTTGCCTCAAACTGACAGTGTTGCTGTCAGATGTAATATCCTGCTGTCTCTGATCAATTGCTTCAAACTGACAGTGTTGCTGTCAGAGGTAATATCATTCTGCTGTGTCTCAGGTGTAATGTGCCATATATTCCATAGCGCCCTACTATTCCTTCCCATTATGGCGTTTTCCTGTTTCAAAAGATGCCAATTGCCTGTATGGCTGGCGGTGATGGCGCTTCTTCTAGCTGCTTCTATATCCTTAGTCGTGATATGGGTTTTTTCTTTTACGCTACCTTGTCTATTGCCTGTGCCAGCTTTTCTTTTGTCATACATTTTACACATTATAGTGAAATTTTGGCAATGTGTTTTTTCAGCCCCAAGTTATTATTATAACGCTTGCCAAAAAGGACATGAAACGTTTAGGTATTGCAACTATTTTTCTACAATACCAACTCATTTCAGGGGCTCAAAAGTAATAGGACAAAGTAACTGTAACATAAATAAAATGTTATTTTGAATGTTTTATATTGGCTCCTTTGCAGGCAGTGACTGCCTGAAGTCTGGAAGCCATGGACGTCACCAAATGTTGGGTTTTCTCCTTTGTGATGCTTTGCCAGGTCTTTACTGGTACTGACGTCAGTAGTTGCTTGTTTATGGTTCTTTCTGTCTTAAGTTTTGTCGTTCGCATATGAAATGAAGTTCTATGGGTTTGAGATCTGGTGATTGACTCTGCCATTGCAGAATATTTCACTTCTTTGTCTTAAAAAAACTCCTGAGTTGCTTTCTCATTATGTTTTGGGTTATTGTCCCTCTGTACTTTGCAGTGCCGTCCAAATACCCTTGCTCCATTTGGTTGAACTTGAGCAGAAAGTATAGCTCCGTAGAGATCAGAAGTTATCTGGATGTTTCAGTCTTCAGTCACATCAGCAATAAACACTAGAGACCCAGTGCCATTGAATGCCCGGCCATCACACTGCCTCCACCTTGTTTTACAGAGGATGTGGTTTTGGGTCATGAGCTGTTCCAAGCCTTCTCCATACGTTTCTTATCTTTCTGGTACAGATTAATATTGTTTTCATGTGTCCAAAACTGAGCTGGCTTCTTTAGATGTTTTTTGGCAAAGCCTAATTTGGCCTTTTTTTAATGCTGATTAATGATTTGCACCTGGTGGTGAACCCTCTGTATTTTCTTTCAGAAAGTCTTCTCTTTATGGTAACTTCGATACTGAAATACCTACAGTGCATCCTGGAGAGTATTCTTCACTTGCATGGATGTTGTGAAGGGGTTTTCCTTCATCATGGAAAGGATTCAGCAGTCTTCCACCTCTCTTATCTTCTGTGGATGTCCAGGCCGTTTTGGGATCCCAAGCTCACTAGTGTGTGGATTCACAGCAACAACTTCCAGATGCAAATGCCACACCTGGAATCTGCTCCAGACCTACTGTCTGCTTAAAGGGAACCTGTCACCAGGTTTTTCCCTTATGAGTTGCAGCCACCACCACTGAGTCCTTTTATGTATAGTATTCTAGAATACTGTTTATAAGAGCCCAGGACGCACTGTATAAAGTAAAAAGCACCTTTATAATACTTACCTAGGGGCCGGCTGGTCCGATGGGTGTCGCTGGTCGTGGGTCCGGTGCCACCTCTCTGCTGCGATCACCGTCCTCCTTCCCAGCTCAGTGTGGTAACGCGTCCTACCTCATCTACACAGGCCAGCATTGCACTCCTGAGCATGCCCTCTTTGATCTGCCCTGCTGAGGCCAGATCAAAGTACTGTAATGCACAGACGCGAGGAATGGTCAAAGACCGCAATGCTGGCCTGTGTGGATGACATATGGATTTATCATCCACACTGGGCTGAGAAAAAGGAGGACGGCGGTCGCAGTGGAGAGGAGGCGTCAGACCCGCAACCTGCTTCCTAGTTCTTTATGTATAAATAAAATGTATATGTAATTGCAATTCAACTACAGCAGGGCAGATGACAGCTACACTCCATCATTGTCTGTGCTATACCATGTCCTGTGATACCTGCAAGGCATTATGGGAAAGATCGTGCCTGAAGTCCTGTGATCCTTCTGTAGCTGATGCAATGTATATAAAGTCGGTGAGTATTTTTTTGATGATTTGCTAAAATGGCAAATTGTTCAAATTTAATTCGCTTATATCTAGAAATCTCATAAAAATAAGTGTTAGGCTTGGTGCCCACGGGAGCTTGCTCCTGTGGAATTTGCCTCGGAAAACCTGCGGATTTATCTGGATTTTCCAGATAAATGCGCAGGTTTCAGCATGTACAGACAATCCCCATGTTATCCTATGGGACATGGGGAGTGTCTGTGTCCACGCTGCGGTTTGTGCAGCTGCGGAATATGTTGCGGATATGCCGCAGCCGCACATAACTGCATGTCAATTATTCCTGCGGCTTTGCCTGCGGAAATCTGCCTTGGTCCCATACTGCCTTGAATGCAGACACCCGGTCACTTTCCCTCGCTGCAGAGGACGGCAGTGGAGCCAGGAGCAGGAAGCAGGAGGTGGGCGGGGCCTGCACGAGCTCCGGTCATGTGACAGCCAGAGCTAGTTCAGGCCCACCCACCTTCTCCTGCACAGTGTAGACACACTGACAGACACGGCCGGAGAGAAGTGCTGTGTGATGGAGGTGAGTATGAACTCCCCGATCACTCAGCACTTGTTCTGCATTGAGGATACAGTGCCGAAGCCATGATACTGTATCCTCAATGCAGAATGCCCGCAGCAAATATGCAGGACATTCCGATGTACAACCACAGCATGGAAACAGACAAAGTTGTGCTGCGGATTTCTGGGAGCTCCTGCGGAATGTCCTGCGGATATAACCACAGGACACTCTCCCTGTGGGCACATAGCCTTAGGGTACCGTCACACTTTAGCGACGCTCCAGCAATCCCACCAGCGATCTGACCTGGTTAGGATCGCCAGTGCGTCGCTACATGGTCGCTGGTGAGCTATCAATCAGGCAGATCTCTCCAGTGACCAGCCCCCAGCCAGCAGCGACGCATGGAAGCGATGCTGCGCTTGGTAACTAAGGTAAATATCGGGTAACCAAGCGCTTGGTTACCCGATATTTACCTTGGTTACAAGCGCACAACGCTTAGCGCTGGCTTCCTGCACTCCTAGCCAGAGTACACATCGGGTTAATAAGCAAACCGCTTTGCTTATTTACCCGATGTGTACTCCGGCTACTAGTGCAGGGAGCAGGGAGCCGGCACTGACAGCGTGAGAGCGACGGACGCTAGTAACCAAGGTAAATATCGGGTAACCAAGCAAAGGGCTTCGCTTGCTTACCCAATATTTACCTTGGTTACAGCTTACCGCAGGCTGCCAGACGCCGGCTCCCTGCTCCCTGCACATTCAGATCGTTGCACTCTCGCTGTCACACACAGCGATGTGTGCTTCACAGCGGGAGAGAAACGTCCAAAAAATGAACCAGCACTGTGTGTAACGAGCAGCGATCTCACAGCAGGGGCCAGATCGCTGCTCAGTGTCACACACAGCGAGATCGCTAATGAGGTCACTGGTGCGTCACAAAAACCGTGACTCAGCAGCGATCTCGCTATGTGAGAAGTACCCCTTAGTGTTTTGCTGTGTATTCATTTATACATTTATTTTCTCATATAATAGGACCATAAGATGCAGACTGCAAATTACTGTATGAAGTCTCTGAACTAGAGCTGATACAGGTCGTATTTTAAGTATATCCCCCAAAACGTTTTTTTTTTTTTTTTTTTTACTCCATACATCTAAAATGAAACGGATATGACAACTTTAAAGAAGGTGATATTCTACCATTCAGACCTATGGGGAGAATAGAGAAACACTTTATGGTCTAGTCCTACAGTTATTCACCCGCAAAACCACACGGCCTCAATATAGCTGAAGTGGTTTGGCTTTCTGCTGAGCCCTAATACCTAGCAAATAAACAAAACCTTTTCTAAAACTCCTAGCCATCCCTGGGGACTCTTGGGAATGGACATTTATAATTCCAACCAAAATTTGTGACCTTTTTCTTTTTTTTGCTTGACTGGTGTGCGGTATGTAGGTAAAAAAAAGGCACAAACACGCAGGTCTATGGTTACTTTGTGTAGGTTGTTTTGCTCCACGATGTTCTATCCAATGATGAATAGATTGTAAGTTTTAACACCTTTCATTGCTGGACATCACTCTTTAAAGGGGTTGTTACACGCAGCGATATCGCTAGTGATGTCGCTGGTGAAAGCACCCGTCCCCGTTCTTTGTGCGTCACGGGCAAATCGCTGACCGTGACGCACAATATCGTTAGGAGCAGTCACACGGACTTACCTGCCTAGCGACGTCGCTGTTGCCGGAGAACCGCCTCCTTTCTAAGGGGGCGGTTCATGCGGCGTCACTAAGCGGCCGCCCAATAGAAGCGGAGGGGCGCAGATGAGCGGCCGTAACATCCTGCCCACCTCCTTCCTTTCTCGTTGCCGACGGCCGCAGGTAAGCTGCAGTTCGTCGTTCCCGAGGTGTCACACATAGCGATGTGTGCTGCCTCGGGAACGACGAACAACCTGCGTGTTCAACAATCAACGATTTTTTAAAAAGGAACGACGTGTCAACGATGGACGATTTGCTGAGTATTTTCCATTGTTAACAGTCGTTACTGCATGTCACACGCAACGACGTCGCTAACGATGCCGGATATGAGTCACGGAATCCGTGACCCCGGCGATATATCGTTAGATACGTCGCTGCGTGTGACGGGGCCTTAAGAGTGGTTGCTCACAATCTGGGTTTGCAGCGGTTTAGGCATAATGAGTTTTCGCTGCTTCCAGAAACTCTGCATTGTACAGTACAAGCACAGTGCATGGATTTATAGCAATCCCATGCCCTCTGTTCTTCTTTTCTCTGCAGCGTAAAGTGACATGCAGCGCATTTTTCCGAGCCACGCCATGTTAATTTATGCTGTGGAGATGCGAGTGTTCGCAGGGAGAAAAGATCCGCAGCTGCCTAAACCCTGATCATGGGCACTGGCAGCTGAAGTCTCCTGTGGACAACACTCGCGGCCCAGCAGAAGAAGACACGCTGCGTCCAGATCGTATGCACCCACCCTGATACTGATCTTTTTTTTGTGTGGCTCTGACACACCACTGCACAGATCCATGACTGGTGGTGATTGTCTCCAGAAGATGGCAAGCTCATTATTTTTCAAAATTTGTCTTTATGGTGTGACACTCCATGTCGAAGTGAGTACGCTAAAGATTTGGTCAAATCCTGCATTTTTTTTTATATATGTGGCCTGCTTATTTTTGTTCAACTTCTGGCTGTCATGGATGTCTGCCTATGGAACATTAAACCAACTGCTGAGTCTCCTTTAGATGAGCACCTGGCTTGGCCGAGTGTTCACGTTTTCCATGGGGGAGAGCACCTCCTCTAGAAGCTTATTTGCCCTAAAGGACATTCCAAGTGTCTGATGGTTGCGTCAAAATAGCCAGGTTCAACCGACCTTCATCTTATATATGTGCCGGTCTAGATATGGAGCATCTTCCTCCCATGATCGTCATGATTTTGGTTGTATCCTCTGAGGTGAGGACCACAAGTCACAAGCACTTTGATATCGCACGTGATGTGTCTGCTGTAAGGGTTATGGTATGAGGTATTCTGTGAGCGTCGTACAGTTTCGGCCTTCTTTCCGGTGTGTCACGCTGACCTTTTATGTGAACCCTTTGTGAATGTAAACACTTTCTGGGGATATTTTGATGCAGACCCAGCAAATCTGGAGAGTATTAGTAGAGCGATGTTTGAGGGAAGCCGGATTCCCTAGATAATTGTCACAAGCCGCCTTCTAACCCCACATCTTACATTTTGTTTAAAGTTTTCTAGGGTTCATTGCTAATGTTTTACGGATCTTTCTGAGATACAATTAGTAAAACACATAATTGGTTTGACATAAATGGGAATGTGAGTGAATCTACACTTATTAATTGTCCAATCGTTTCCTATACATGGACATCACATTTTATTTACTGTCCTGCTCTCAGTATTTTGTCAGTGATTATTATTGGGTCATTTTATATACAGTTAGGTCCAGAAATATTTGGACAGTGACACAAGTTTTGTTATTTTTGCTGTTTACAAAAACATGTTCAGAAATACAATTATATATATAATATGGGCTGAAAGTGCACACTCCCAGCTGCAATATGAGAGTTTTCACATCCAAATCGGAGAAAGGGTTTAGGAATCACAGCTCTGTAATGCATAGCCTCATCTTTTTCAAGGGACCAAAAGTAATTGGACAAGGGACTCTAAGGGCTGCAATTAACTCTGAAGGCGTCTCCCTCGTTAACCTGTAATCAATGAAGTAGTTAAAAGGTCTGGGGTTGATTACAGGTGTGTGGTTTTGCATTTGGAAGCTGTTGCTGTGACCAGACAACATACGGTCTAAGAAACTCTCAATTGAGGTGAAGCAGAACATCCTGAGGCTGAAAAAAAAGAAAAAATCCATCAGAGAGATAGCAGACATGCTTGGAGTAGCAAAATCAACAGTTGGGTACATTCTGAGAAAAAAGGAATTGACTGGTGAGCTTGGGAACTCAAAAAGGCCTGGGCGTCCACGGATGACAACAGTGGTGGATGATCGCCGCATACTTTCTTTGGTGAAGAAGAACCCGTTCACAACATCAACTGAAGTCCAGAACACTCTCAGTGAATTAGGTGTATCTGTCTCTAAGTCAACAGTAAAGAGAAGACTCCATGAAAGTAAATACAAAGGGTTCACATCTAGATGCAAACCATTCATCAATTCCAAAAATAGACAGGCCAGAGTTAAATTTGCTGAAAAACACCTCATGAAGCCAGCTCAGTTCTGGAAAAAGTATTCTATGGACAGATGAGACAAAGATCAACCTGTACCAGAATGATGGGAAGAAAAATGTTTGGAGAAGAAAGGGAACGGCACATGATCCAAGGCACACCACATCCTCTGTAAAACATGGTGGAGGCAACGTGATGGCATGGGCATGCATGGCTTTCAATGGCACTGGGTCACTTGTGTTTATTGATGACATAACAGCAGACAAGAGTAGCCGGATGAATTCTGAAGTGTATCGGGATATATTTTCAGCCCAGATTCAGCCAAATGCCGCAAAGTTGATCGGACGGCGCTTCATAGTACAGATGGACAATGACCCCAAGCATACAGCCAAAGCTACCCATGAGTTCATGAGTGCAAAAAAGTGGAACATTCTTCAATGGCCAAGTCAATCACCAGATCTTAACCCAATTGAGCATGCATTTCACTTGCTCAAATCCAGACT